>NC_057806.1:551025202-551040368 GCF_018294505.1 Triticum aestivum
GTCCCTCTCCCTTTCTCTCCATCTCTCTCTCTCTCTCTCTGTGTGTGTGTGGGGGGGGGGTCTTTCTAGTTTGCATGCATATATACACCATCTATAGGTCTCTCCAGCACACTATGTATGATACTCTAGCTAGTCCAAGCTACATATCTTGGGTGCACTCATCGTACGCGCATAGATTCCTTGGTTCTTTGCCTCTAACTCTCTCAAGCACCACTATGTCATCTCGGAGCTCTTCCCCCCCTCTCTCAAACTCTCCGTCCACCTGGGTCACACATACACATGCATATCTCACTCGCACTCGATAGGCCCATCAAAAACTCTATCTCTCCCCCTCGTTCTCTCTCCATCTCACACGCGCACACACACAATCCCATGCCCAGCTAGCCAAGTATGATGGTCTCTCACTCAATTGTAGGCACACGCAGTCCCCCTATATATATGTACATGACTAGCTAATCTTAGTCTCCATCACAAACATGTGCATGGTCTATCTCGATTTCTCTCGGGGCATCTTTATATCGCACACACACTCCCTCGATCTCCCACCCATATAGTCCCCTCACGATCTCGACGGGATCTCTCTATCACAAACACACCCTCTCTCCCTCCCCATGCGTCCATGCCATCCATGTGTCCCTCTCGACCTTTGTTCCTTGTTGGCCACACCTCTATTGGACATGTGCTACAGGGGTGTCTCTCTCCATTGCAAACAATCACACACTAGCTATCTTCGTGTATCTCCTCGCCTCGCTTTTCCATCTCGGAGATGCATGCATGATATGTTCGCATATTAAACGAAAAACACACACTCTCTCTAATTTATCGTTTGTTGTCACTTTCTCTTTCACACACATACTCTTTTTGCACACTTACTCATTCTCCTTCACACGCACTTGATCTGTCTCGACTGAGGCACTCACCTCGGTCCATAGCATATAGATTTATTGAAAAGTCAAACATCACAAAGTTTGACCATGTACGTGGAGAAAAAGAATTACATCTAGTACGACAAACATATACCATTAGATTCACCATGAGATGTAGTTTTGTATGATGTATCTTTGGTATTGTAGATATAAATAACATTTGCGTAAACCTGATCAAAGTTTCCAAAGTTTGACTTCTAAAAAAATTACATGCACTGCATTATCGAGCGGATGGAATATCTCTTTCCCCCTCTCAGCTATCTAACGCACCACTCAGCCTTATCGGGGCTCCTCAATCTCTCTCAAACTTTATTGGTCAGTTTGGTTCGTGACCTGACCCTCATGCCTTGATGGCCGGTACTGCCTGGTGTCGACGTGAGATGTAAAATATTTCTGCCTGGCCAGGCTTGTGTGGTGCTGAAGCGTTTGGTTCATGCCTGGGCCAGGCAAAGCATCAACGTCTCATCAATCAATACATGCATCAATTACTTAATACTAATATCCATCCATGTTGTTGTTAGCCTCGTGGACACACGACCAGGCATGACCAGGCGTTCGAAATCGGTCGCCTGGGCTAGGCTACTTGCACTATCTAGAGTTCAGCCAGGCTAATTAAAGTGCAAGGGAACCCAGGCCAGGTGGGCTTTCTTTTTCACAGGGTAGCAACCAAACAAGCGTGCATGAAATCCAGCCACAACCCCAGGCCAGGCAAAAGATGCTCAGGACGCAAGCCAAACTAGCCTTATAGCTCCCTGGTTCACAGATACACATGTCTCGCTCGCGCTATACATATAGACCCATCCAACACTCTCCGCCCTTGTTCTCTCTCCATGTGACACGCACCCCCTAAGTACCATAATCCCTCAATCCATCATAGGCGCAAGCACTCCCTCCTCCTAAGTATGATTATCTCTTACTAGCCAACAGGAACACACGTGTTGTCTCCTTCCATCCATACGTCTATCTCGATATCTCTCAGGGCATCTTCTATCGCGCACACACCTTGTCACTATATCTCCCACCCATGTAGTCCCATCACGATCTCCAAGGGATCTCTCTATGACAAACATACACTCTCTCCTCCCCATGTCTGCATTTTCTCCGTACGTCTCTCTCGACCTCTCTCCCTTGTTTGTCAAACCCCTCTTGGCCACATGCTAGGGATCTTGCTCTCTCGGTTCCAAACAACCACACACTATCTCCTCACCTTCCCTTCGTTGTCGAAGATGCATGTGTGATATGTTTGCATAAGACACACACACTTTTTCTCTACTTTTATCGTGTGTTGTCCATGTCTGTTTCACACACGCACACACACTTTTTTCACTCTCTCTCTCTCTCTCTCTCTCTCTCTCTCTCTCTCTCTTGTTAGGGACTCTGTCATGTCCATAAGCATATGGATGTTTTGAAAAGTCAAACCTCAGAAACATTTGACCAGGTATATGTGGAGAAAAACATTTACATCTGGAACGATCATTACATTCATCACAACAAGTACTTACTTCATACTATCATTTATCTTTGGTATTGTAGATATAAGTAATTTCTTTATAAACTTGGTCAAAGTTTCAAAAGTTTGACTTAAAAAAATGTTGGAACTACATTATCGAAAGGAGGGAGTAGCTCTTTCTCTCTCTCTCTGCTATCTCTCATGGGCCTCCCTTCTCACTCGAACTCTCTATACTGACGGATTATATGCACACTGTGTCAGTGTATAGCTCCGTATATTGTTTAGTTGACCGGTCAACCAATCCACATGCTGCCTTGTCAGCTCGTGTTCTGTATCTCCGTGTGCTGGCCCATGTGGCAGTGGGTGAAAATAAGTAAACTAGAGGCCCATCTGACACGTGGTGAAGTAAACAAAGTTGAAACCACTCGGGGTAGCACCCCGCACGCTAGTAAATTGAGGGCGCATTGAGGACAAACTTCTTGCGCACGAAGGACGCACTCGCGCACAACTCACCACTGCGCGGTGCCATGCACAGAAGGACGCACTCGCGCACACCCAGCACACAACACACACCAGCACACGTGTACACCGGCGTCGCCGCCGGTTGAGATGGACGGCGAGGCAGCCAACAAGCGGAGGCGGCTCGAGCCAAAACCGCATATGGCGAGCCTGGACTTCATCAGCAGCCTCCCTGACGACACGCTGCTCGTCATCATCGGCCTCCTCCCCACCAAATCTGCCGTGCGGACCGCCCTGCTCTCCTGGTGGTGGCGCCCCCTCTGGCGCTGCGTCCCCCTCAACCTCACCGTCGACAGCTGCCTCTGCGACGGGGATTGCAAACACATGGCCGCAGTCTCCAAGATCCTTTCATCGCACCCTGGGCCAACCAAATGCCTTGACATCCGCATGTTCAGTACCAACTGCAAGGTCCAACCCAAGTTTAATGAGTGGTTGTTATCCCCCGCCCTAGATCAGCTCGACGAGCTCAGCTTTGAAGCTGGACGATGTCGCTCTCTGCCGCCGTCCGCGCTCTGCCTCACGCCAACGTTGCGCCGCGCGAGCTTTAGCTCCTGCTATCTTCCCCAGATTAATGTCGTGTCCGCTCTTCTTCTCCCTCAACTCAAGCAGCTTGACCTCTTCGATGTTGTCATCTCGAAGAAGGCTATGGAGCACCTGCTCCGCAGCTATACTGCGCTCGAGTACCTTCGTCTTGAGCAGATCCATGGGTTCATTAGCCTCCACATCGCCTCGACGAATCTCCGATGGATTTATGTGTCTTGCTGGCCCCGCAACAAGAAATCAATTGGGAGGAGATCACTCCAGCTGTTCCACGTTATGGTCATTAAGAATGCGCCTTTCCTTGAGAGATTGCTTGTATCGGATCTAGAAGGTCCAACAAAAATCAGGGTCATTGACGCGCCGAAATTGACAGCGTTGGTGCACTCGTCTGCCAAATTCTCCGAACTCTTTATTGGATCCGTAATCGTTCAGGTACAACACTCATCTTCTTCTCCGTCTTCCTGAAATTCACATTTTTAAATTTCTTCTTGATGTATTTACGACCGTCTTCCAGAAAATGATTCCCACAAGCTTGACCCAGTCCATGCGCACAGTGAAGATCTTAGCACTAAAATCTATCGGCCCCAATCTGGATCAAGTTGTTGGATTCCTTACATGCTTTCCGTGCACGGAGAAGC
Source organism: Triticum aestivum (assembly GCF_018294505.1). Taxonomy (NCBI): domain Eukaryota; kingdom Viridiplantae; phylum Streptophyta; class Magnoliopsida; order Poales; family Poaceae; genus Triticum; species Triticum aestivum. The sequence continues at coordinate 551,029,276 of NC_057806.1, forward strand.
TACTCATCGAGGTGAAACTTCTTTCCTATAAGTAAACGGTAATCACAACATAGCTCAATTTTTTCGTAATTTTCCCAAATTACGATGACAAGTGTAATGTTCAAAACTGCATCTATGCACTGCACCGAAAGAAATGTTTTTAGTATTTTTTCTTACGTGATCACCTGCATCGTTTTTATGCTGTACTACTATAGTAGCCAAGGCTAGTCATAGTGGAAAGTAACTTAGACTACTCCAGTAACTCTATGGTTACCCTAAGAGCAAGTACTGCCACCGTCCTGGTTTACTCTTCCAATTTTTTAGTATCAAAATTTGACCATAGATTTAACTGACAAAATGTTAATGCATGTCACTAAGAACTATATCGTTGGATTCGTATTTGAACATAATTTAAAATGGTGGAATTTTTAGTGACATGCATTGGCATTTTCTTAGGTAAATCTATGGTCAAAATTTTATACTAAATACGAGGTAGTATTATAAAAAGTTTGCTATGTAGGCCAAAACATGTGCCAAATTCACTTGTGATGCATTTGGCATCGATGCCCCTCCATTGCTCACCTGGTGTCCCAATCTAGATCACCTACTTTGCTCCGTGCCAAATTAACTCACGCAATGAAAAAACACTGCGTGGGAGAGAGAGAGGACTGAGGCAATAAAAAACACTTGTTTGGGAGAGTGAGAGGCTGGTGTAGTTGGTTTGATTGATTTGTTTATACATGTGGGTCTGTGTGCATAGCGGTGCCAACTCTCTTTTGATTTGACATCGATGCGTGTTATGTGGCATAGTTTTGCGAAATATGGCATCAACCACATAGTGGAAGGCAACAAATGCCCAAGCTCTTCACGTGCTCCTAGTTAAATGAGAGGAAACAGAAAGAGAGAGAGAGAGTGAAAAAATATCACTAGCTACCAAACCCTATCGTATGAGCGAATGATATTGGTACCTCTTGATGACACGACAATCTTATGCAGCCAGCTGCTCTAATATGTTCTCTTCTTTTGCAGAAATATGTTCTCTTCTTTTGCAGATAAAAAAAGACCCGAAAGTGAAAAATGTGCTGCACTATAACAATCTCAACGAATGCCTTGATCTCCATCTAACAGAAATTGATTTGATCGACTACCAAGGCAGCACATCTGAGATTAAATTGGCCAGGTTCTTTGTTCTGGAGGCAAGTGTGCTCAAGGTAATGAGGTTTGGCGTTCTCTGGCGCAACAATGAATGGCGTGCTGATCACCGCAATCGTCTAAGCCTAAATGACAAAGTCTCCGCAGAAGCTGAATTTGTTTTTGAAACATCAAGTGGCCAGAGACTCGAAAACTTATTTTCCCATTAGTGACTTGTCAGGGCGGTGGATTTTAGTTTGTACGATAATGTTGCATCCACCTAAAGTAATGAAAGTTCTTACGTAAACTTCCTAGTAATTCCCTCTTCGTAGGTGCAGCATTACTCCTAACATTGGTAATATCAGTTTGAAACTTGTAATATTGCCATGTCCTATTCCTGCGTTTTCAAAATCCTGCGAATCAAACAGGTCCTGAGTTGGTGATGATGTTGTGCCTCCCATCTTTCACCAATAGCCGTTGGATCTAGATCTGACGCATACAAACCAAGCTTCTCCATTTTTGCAAAAAGATGCCCGCACTTGTTCCCTATTTACAAACAACTCCTTGTCTCTCACAATCAGCCTCATCTCCTCCCCACCACATCTAGGAGTAGAAGGCCGTGGAAAAATCTGGCGCGATGGCCGCTGCCGGAGCCGTCCACCCCCAATCTTGGTGTTCCATGCAATGCACGGGCATCTACGCACGGGAAATTATGTCGAACAGGGCTAGTTGTAAAGCAGGCTAGCTCTACAGCCATGATGATAGTGACTGCAGACGGTGAGGCTGACTATGGTATGCCGAACACGGCGCCTATACTCAGGTGTCATCTCCGGCGCAGGGTCTTGTCAGTTCACTGTGAGGAGCAGCACGTAATAATTTGACCAACGGGTAGTACAGTGCTAGTACTCCTACTACTACATTGGTAGTACTACTACTTGTACTAGTAGCACCACCGTCTGGATTTAGGAGTACTACCACGTCCATCTAGATTTTAGTATTTGACTAGCAATATCTAGTAATGCATGTCACCAAAAATGTACTACCCCCTCTGTAAATAAATACATGGTGTTTTATTCCTAGCAGCGAGAGAAGTTAATGTTTTTTTGCTACTCCTAACTAGAGTACTAATAGGATTACATGCAATGAACTAAACATTGCATGTCATGTTTGGTAGTCTCAAGTCATTGAAAGCATGCACAACCCACATCTCTCATTGGTTGATATGTCACGAAATAAGAAACAAGGAGGGAGTTAATGCACCGTGCCTAAGTATTTTGGGATTATTTGGTTTTCGTAAGGTGACTAACACAACATTTTTGTTTACATGCATTAACATTTTATTAGTTAAATCAAAGGTCAAAACTTGGCGCAAAATGCAAAGGGGACCAATAAACCAGTAAACATCAAACTTCTCTCGTTTGGCCGCAACTAGAGGTCCGGTGAGATGACTATACTGCACCGGCACAGAGGGGGACGCAGCTTCATTGACTTACGGCATCTGCCTTTGGGTGAATGACACATGGCCCCAGGGGGTCGCTGGCCCACCTATCATACAGCCAAAGGCAGGTGCAGTAGAGGGCCGAGGAGTAGTACGAAATCCTACGCACCTACGCACGCTAACCAAGTGCTGAGTGATCACTCGAATCGCAGGATCAGTTGACTAGAAGCTACACTAGACCCATGGAGGTGATGAGCGCGAGCATCAGCTGGCTGTGCCAGATGGTCCACGACGCCGGCCTGCGGCCCAGCACCAAGGAACGTCTCCAGGTAGTATTTCTTGAGGCCGCCAGGGTGAGGGGCCGCTTGGATGACAGCTTAGTCTCCTTGTTCGACGAGGTCCTCGTCGGTTTCCTCGACAAGTTCACCGTTGTCAAGAAGCTTGCGGACGACTTTGATGTAAGCCTCTAGCCAACGCGCCCAGGCTCTGCGATGCCCGCCACCCTCAACGACCACTATGGTAACAACCTCTTCGATGCACTGGTGGCCCTGCGACTACCCGTCGTCGCGCCGGAGAATGTCCACCTCAAGGTCGCGCTCGCCGCGCAGCGCCTGGCGCAGCAAGACACCATCGACATAATCACCCACGTCTACGCGCAAATCGTCCACAAGGACTACTACATGCAAGAGGAGGACGATAGGACGCTGGCCTTCTTGGAGCACAGGGCAACCTTGAACGGCACTGTTCAGAAGCACGTTGACCTCGCCGCCAACGCCGCTGCTCCTCACACATCAGTTGGTGACCCGGCGCACTAGGGCATGAGGATGTCGTTGAACATTGATGGATCCGTATGTATTTTTATCTTTCCGTCAAATCCATGTAGTAGTATATGATACTACAGTAATTATCTTACCTTTCGCATCAACTTCATAATTATCGTACATACTCCATGCATGAACGGCGCCAGAACCAAACTTCTCATTACTCTAGGAAAAATCATTATTTTCTATCTATCGGTCGCGCCATGGAGAAGAACCAAATTTTACAAGTTACGAGTTCAAAAGTAAAAGCCTGCCGCGTTCGCGTCGCACCCCCACACTGTTGGTCCGGCACGCCGCTCAAGCGGGAATGTGTGCGGTGTTGCATTTTCACTTACAAGTGGGACCGTAGTTGAGCAAACCGACTATCGGCAAACCCCACCCCGCCCACTGTGCGATGGCTGAGAAAACAGGAGGGAGAAGAGATGGCTGTAGCACGGACTCCAAGAGAATTGGTGCCGGATGGGACTCGTGCGGGTGGAGTGTGCCGTACTGCTAGACGTGAATGCTAGTTATGGCCCATGCCACCCCACTATATCGAGCCTATATCGAGGTACGTAGAACAAATTTCCTGCAGTCCGTGCTCAGCCCTCCTCTATCACTCTTCTCAGCAAGCCAGCGGACGCGTGGAGCCCATCGTCTGTTTGCTCACATGCGGCCCCACATGTCAGTGAAAACGCAACAGGACCCACTGAACCTACACATCTTTCACCTCGACATGCTGGTGATGAAAAACAAATCCAATAAAGATCTTCGGTGGCCGCTTTTGGAGTTACTCAAGAGTAGTAAGATTCTATTTACAGTTTAACCCAAGATGCACATCTCGTGGCTTCAACTACCACTCTATTTTCTTTCATGACATGACCTGGATGCTGGATGTCCCACGTGTCGGCAAAAGGAGGGAGAACCCGACCAAATCTTTAGTTCTACTATCGGATTAGACTAGTTGTGCTAACTTAAAAATTTTATTGTGTACTCCCTCCGTTCCAAAATACTTGACTTCCATTTGTCCAAAAATGGAAGTACCTATATACTAAGACATGTCTAGATACATATATATTTTGACAAATAGAAGGCATGTATTGTGCAACGGAGGGAGTAGAATGGATGCAAGTTTTTGTATTGGGAAGAAGAGTACATCCATATATTGATAGAGCGCAATTTAGTAGATGTTCTATCACTTTTAGCGAGCACAGACGCAAGATCGAGCCTCCGCAGATCAACAATGAATGCATCAAGAAGGCACTAATCCAACTTACTAGAGTATTAAAATGTATTCTTGGGGTTCTTGTTTTCTTTGGTCTTGCTTTTCTAGTCAAAATTATCGTTGGAGTTCATGCAAAACGGAGGTGCGTTTGGGGTCGTGCGTTGGAGTTGGCCTTACAAGTGGGACCACAGTTAAGGAAACCGACTATCGGCAAACCCCCACCTAGCCGGCCGCGCGATGGCTGAAGTTAGAGAAACGACAAGGTTGAAGAGATTGCTCTAGCACGGACTCCAAGAAATAATATGATGTTAGATGGATGTCGTGGTGGTGGCGTGTGCCATACTCCTGGACGTGAATGCTTGTTCTGGCCCATGCCACCCTACTACTCCTACTACTTACTCCTACTAGTATATAGTATACTAGTATCGAGGATTCGAGGTGCTGGTTACATACAACGAACACATTAACATATGGCTACAGTAAAAACACCCGCCCGACGCGCGAAGCATGTGAAGCTAGTACAAATAGTGTACTACTATTGTTGATTGGCCTCATCCGATAACCTGTTGCAATGCACGTACAATTATGTATTCGGAAAATATATTTTTGCCTCGTCGCACCACTCACTCAGAGAAGCGACTCGAAATCCATTCATAAATTTAGTAAGTTTACCACATGCATATCATTTTATTACATACAACAGGTCATCAACCCACATCGACAACGAGGATACATTATAAATACTAAAGTTTTCACCACACAACAAATAACAAGCCATGAAATAAACTTCAACTCAACCAATCCGCGGCGTTGGAAACGCTTGCTTTGAACCACAAGTGATTCTCTGGGACAGGCCATCCGTTGTCGATCTGGAGACCAACGCAGGACTGATCATACAGGCTGAAGCGGCCTACTATATCAGTACCAGGGTAGGGAACCACCCAAATGTCCGAGGTATAGACACAGTTGCTTCTCATAAATGTGTCAACAGCAGTTGGATCGCCTTTCAACATTATTGGATAGTTTTGTCCCAGGAAGAGCGAGTTTTCTCCGAGACTATCAATTCTATGCCAGGGAGAAGGAGTTGGCTCTAGCACACTAGTATCCATCCCGAATACCATGCAATGGGTGTTGGAATAGGTCCAGAGAGTGCGACCATGGGAGACACCTGCTTCCTTAGCAGTAACATCATCAGTGGGCTGTATACACACAAGAAGAGGTGATCCATCGGAATTAGTTTCCAGGTGCCACAGAGTATATGGGCGCTGCTCGTGATCATCACCATCGGCATCTCCCCCTTGGTTATAAAAATTTTCAAGTATAGGTGCTGGGATGTTCACAGGACCTTGGAAACACAAGAAGAAGGTTAATTAGTAAAGGGAAACTTGCTAAGCCGCATGCATGTGGATGAAACAATTATAATTACGGTGGAAGACAAACGGACCGAAACTACTAGGATGCCATGCAAAAACAGTGCCACGAGTGGTGGCAGCAAACACAAGGCCCTCGTATTGAATTGCATCACAGTACTCATCTGTGTACATAAACTAATTTTTGAGCAATATCCATCGAGTTGAACCACGAAGGACGGCAACAAGCTTGTCGAAGATAGCAACAACTTGATAGTTGTCGTAATTCCAAGAGCGGTTGGGAACTCGACAAATTGCTATCTTCCGTAGAAGACAGTCACCATGATCGTATTTGAACGTGCGTACATTACTGGTGTGCTCAACCTCTGGGTAGTGTGCTAAGATTTTTGGAAGTGGAACCCGGTGACGACTGTACACATTCACAAGTTCCCACTCGCAGTTGGGCCCAATGTAAACAACCCAATCTCCATTTGTGCCCGCCCAAGCCTTGCTCTCAAGCGATGGCATCTTAACATCATATGTATCATTATCAAGCGGCATCAACTTGCACAGGGCGAGGTCTTCGTTGTGCCGGCGCCAGTCATCAGGGTCATGGCGAAGAAGATAGGGGAGATCAAACCGCTCCTTGACTCTTGTGTTCCTTGCAATGATGTTATTAGTTGAGTCGAGAATGGGCTTGAACGAACCTGCCATGCTAGCCGAGGTGATGACGTCGCACCGATCAATGAGTTCCTCCACCACGTCATCTTTCAGATCAGGGCAAGAATAACGGGGTCGTTTCCGGCCTGTTCCCTCCATGGAGAAGATGATCGAACAATGGCAGAAGAAAGGGTGAAGGGCTGAAGGAAAATGGAGGAGGGAGAGAAAGAGCGTGCGACAGCAGTTCCAAATCGAGAGGGAAAGGCGACGAGTCGGTGGACGGTTGCGAGTTTGCCACGGTTCACGAAGAGGCGCCCCGGCCTACATGTCCGTTCAGAAATACTCCTACTACTCGCCGTCGTCTCACTGATATGTTGGAACGGGACCACATGTCAACGAAACATGGTGTGTAATTTCTCATGCAAAATGTGATCTGGCCGCGTTGGCCCGAGGTGCCGCATTAGTTATCGACCTTTATTTGTTTAATGGCGTGTCGATCAGTTTTGAAGCACAACTAACTGGTACTGTACGCAGAGAAAATAGGTTGTATTTGTCCTCCATGGTTTAGAGGCTGACTTGTGGGCCTAGCAAGTTGACGCGTACACAATCATGAGATGATTGTACATGGAGAGGATGACAGTAGGGACCCGCCAAGGTCATGGAAGTACGCAAGCAAGTGCCTCCTTATTTCAAGCCAATAAAAAATGGCTCCTCCTATTGGATTTCTGACATCTGGGTCCCATGCATTGTCAACGTAGTTAATAAATGAGAGAATTGCACAACGAGCGGCTGACACCAGGGACCCAGCAGCTCGCCCAGTTATTTTTGTTTTGGGTTAATTTGATAAATGCCACTCCAAATCTGGTGTATCCAAGAAATGCCACTGCAATTTCCAAACTTTGAAAAATGCCATTTCATGCCATTTCTAGTGGTATTTTTCGAAGTCTGGAGTGGCGTTTTTCAAAGTTTGCAAACTGCAGTGGCGTTTTTCAAAGTTTGCAAAAATTGTAGTGGCATTTCTCAAAGTTTGGAAATTGCAGTGGCATTTCTTGGATACACCAGAATTTGTTGGATTACATTAATTATGCGTGGAGAATTTGTTGGATTTTAAATTACATTATACCTTTTTTTCATTTCGAGATTTTAAATTACATTAATTTTTATGCGTGGAGAATTCGTTGGATTTTATAGTGATATACATTTATTTTTAAAATAAGTTTGAATGTGAGTCGAAATTTCGGGATTAAAAATAGTTCGGACCGCACCGAAATATGCAAAATTTCGTATAATTTTTTAACCGTGGCCACAATATGGGCTCTAATGCTAACATAAAGAATATGGGCTCCAAAAAAACCTGTAAGAATTAGGAAATGGGCTGTAAATTATTTGAAATAATGGCAGATGGGTTGTATGCTGTTTTCCACAGATTTGAGGCTTTCCATAGATGGCCTGTATACTGTTGGATGTCCATCCAACGACCGTCGTGCTTTTTCAATCTCTGCTCTTCCTGCTCCAGCCGCTCAAAGAAGCGCCGGCGGGACTGCCTGCTCCCTCCTCCCCGCGGCCGGCTGTGCTGCCGCGCAGGCCTCACCGCCCCATCGTACTCCCGTCGCTGGCCTAGCCATCCCTCTACTCACCCACACCTGCTGTTATTCTCCGGCGACGGCAGACGAACTAGTAAACCCTCGTACAGTCGTACTCCCCTCCACGTGGGAAAACAAAAATAACGGCCGAGTCTTTCCTGCCTCCGTGTCGTTCCCTTCCTAGGCCTCGTCGTCGTCCACCGCCCTGGTGCTCTCGGCGTGGCGTGGTCAGTGTGGTCAACGTTCGACATGCATCTGAAGTGGTTGTACATGGAGAGGCTGACAGCTGGGTCCACGGCCGCACGCAAGGAAATGCCTCCTTATTACGTGCAAAATAATGATTTCCTCCACCTGACATCTAGGACCCACCGAAACGGCCTCTGTATTTCGTGAAAAAAACGTTACCGCTGCTGACAACTCGGACCCACCAGCTATATCTTCACACACAAGGAAGTGCCTCCTTATTACGCACAAAAAATGAATACTCCCCCTGCTAGCTGGGACCCAGTATAGTGGGCCTACTAAGTTGACGGGGACGAAGGGCTTTGTCAACTTAGTCAATATGCATGATTCTAGCTCGACTAACCGTACGATGTCCATCCAACGGCCGTCACGCTTCTTCAACCTCTGGTCTTCTTGCTGCAGCCGCCCAAAGCAGCGCCGGTCGTGCCGCCTGCTCCTGCCTTCCATGGCCGGCTGTGCTGCCACGGAGGCCTCACCGCCCCCACACTACTCCCACCACTGGCCAGGCCATCCCTCCACTCCACTCACCCACACCCCCTGTTATTCTGCGGCGACGACAACGCAGCCAAACCAGTGAACCCTCGTACTCCTCTCCGCGTGGGCATCCACTGCCGCGTCTTCCCCGGATTCGCGTCATCCCCTTCCTAGGCCTCGCCATCATCCACCGCCATGGTGCTATCGGCGTGGCGTGGTCAATGTGGCCAATGACCGAATTCCATTGGAAGATACTGTACGTGGAGAGGTTGACAGCTGGGTCCACGACAGCCACAACGAAGTGCCTCCTTATTACGCGGAAAATAATTATTCCTCCACCTGACAGTAGGAAACCACCGGATGCCCACCAGTATGTCGCGAAAAAAGCGTTTGCCCCTGACTGCTGGGAACCACTAGACGGGTCACAGTATTTCGCGAAAAAAACGTTCCCCCTACTATCAGCTCGGACCCACTGGAAGTGCCTCCTTATTACGCACAAAAAAATGAATACCCCCTGCTAGCTGGGACCCACCTTGGTGGGAGGCTGACTTGTGGGCCTACTAAGTTGACGGGGATTGAGGGCTTTGTCAACTTAGTCAATATGCGGCCGTAGTGCTTCTTCAACCTCTGGTCTTCTTGCTCCAGCCGCACAAACCAGCGTCGGTCGTGCCTCGTGCTCCTGCCTCCTGTGGCCGGCTGCGATGCGGCGGAGGCCTCACCGCCCCCTACTACTCCCACCGCTGGCCAGGCCATCCCTCTAATCACCCACACCCCCTCTTATCCTGCGGCGACGGTAGCCTCACACCGCAGCGAACCAGTGAAACCTCATACTCCTCTACGCGTGGGCATCCACTACCGCGTCTTCCCCGGCTCCGTGTCGTCCCCTTCCTAGGCCTCGCCGTCGTCCACCGCCCTGGTGCTCTCGCCACGGCGTGGTCAACGTGGTCAAGGAACGGCTTCCATCGGACGTGGACTGTACGTGGAGAGGCTGACAGCTGGGTCCACGGCCGCAGCAAGGAAGTGCCTCCTTATTACGTGCAAAATAATTATTCCTCCACCTGACAGCAGGGACCCACCAGATGGGCCACTGTATTTCGCGAAAAAAACATTTGCCCCTGACTGGTGGGACCCACCAGCTACATCTTCGCAAGCAAGGAAGTGCGTGACAGTCGGGACCCACCTGGTCGAAGCGTACGTAGCGTTGTCATTCTGGTCGCGAATGTGTACGTACATACTAGTCGATGTAGAGGCGCGCATGTGTCGTAGTAGAGGCGCGCACGTAGCATGTACATGTACGTACAGCAGCCAAGGTGCAAGAAAGAAAATACGACCATGTATGTGTACATACGGGCGGGGTCTCGAACGCCTACTCGCGCATATGTACGACCAGGGCTCGTGTACATGGATGGGTCGGAACGGAGAAACAGCGTCGTCGTCATGTTCATGGGGAGGCAACAGAATGCGTCGGGTTCATGGGGAGGCAACAGAATGCGTCGTGTTCATGGGGAGGCAACGGAACGCGTGGGAGCCAACCGGCTGGGTCAGAACGGAATGCGTGGTCGGGAGGGTTTCGACAGAACAGGCGATGGAAACAAGGCCTGACGTACCGCAAAATAGAGGAAACGGCCTTGTGTTCGACCGACCACATTCGAAACGGGATCCTGTTCATCGGGAGGGGTCTGGCATACCGCAAAATGGAGGAAACGAACCTCCTACGGTCGAAACGGGGGTCCTGTTGATCGGGAGGGGTGTGGCGTACTACAAAACGGACGAAGCGGACTTGTGTTGGAGCGTTACGGTCAAAACGGGGGTCCTGTTCATTGGGAGGGGTGTGGAGTACCGCAAAACGGGACTCCACGGGATACTGTTCATCTCCACCGTCGACCCCCTCCAGCCTCCACGAGCTACTGTTCATCCACTGTCGACCTCCTCCAGCCTCCACCTGCAACTGTTCATCCATGGGCTCCTGTTCATCCAGCCTCCATCGCGCGCTACTCCACCGGCTATTGTTCAACCAGCCCTCTCCACGGGCTCTTGTTCAACTACCCCTCCACGGGCTACTATTCATCCGGCCCTCCACCGTCTACTGTTCATCCTGCCCTCCATGGGGTGGTCCTGTTCATCCAGCCCTGCACGGGGTCCTGTTCATCCAGCCCTAACCGGCTCGATCGATCGGGGTCCTGTTCATCCAGAGGCAACACCACGGGGTCC
>NC_057806.1:551705230-551710439 GCF_018294505.1 Triticum aestivum
CCATTATTTCTCCCGGGGGGGGGGGGTCCGGTAACCCTCCAGCACTCTGGTTTTCTCCGAAATCACCCGAAACACTTCCGGTGTCCGAATATAGTCGTCCAATATATCGATCTTTACTTCTCGACCATTTCGAGACTTCTTGTCATGTCCGTGATCATATCCGGGACTCCGAACTACCTTCAGTACATCAAAACACAAAAACTCATAATATCGATCGTCATCGAACTTTAAGCGTGCGGACCCTACGGGTTCGAGAACTATGTAGACATGACCGAGACACGTTTTCGGTGAATAACCAATAGCGGAACCTGGATGTTCATATTGGCTCCCACATATTCTATGAAGATCTTTATCGGTCAAACCGCATAACAGCATACGTTGTTCCCTTTGTCATCGGTATGTTACTTGCCCGAGATTCGATCGTCGGTATCTCAATACCTAGTTCAATCTCGTTACCGGCAAGTCTCTTTACTCGTTCTGTAATGCATCATACCACAACTAACTCATTAGTTACAATGCTTGCAAGGCTTATAGTGATGTTCATTATCGAGTGGGCCCAGAGATACCTCTCCGACAATCGAAGTGACAAATCCAAATCTTGATCTATGTCAACTCAATAAGTACCATCGGAGACACTTGTGGAGCACCTTTATAATCACCTAGTTATGTTGTGACGTTTGGTAGCACACAAAGTGTTCCTCCGGTAATCGGGGGTTACATAGTCTCATAGTCATAGGAACATGTATAAGTCATGAAGAAAGCAATAGAAGTAAACTAAAACGATCAAGTGCTAAGCTGACGAAATGGGTCAAGTCAATCACATCATTCTCCTAATGATGTGATCCCGTTTATCAAATGACAACTCATGTCTATGGTTAGGAAACATAACCATCTTTGATCAACGAGCTAGTCAAGTAGAGGCATACTAGTGACAATCTGTTTGTCTATGTATTCACACATGTATCATGTTTCCGGATAATACAATTCTAGCATGAATAATAAACATTTATCATGATATGAGGAAATAAATAATGACTTTATTATTGCCTCTAGGGCATATTTCCTTCACATCATCTTGTGCCTTTGATCTCCATCTCCAAAGCACCGTCATGATCACCATCGTCGCCGGCTTGACACCTTGATCTCCATCATAGCATCATTGTCGTCTCGCCAACTATTGCTTCTACGACTATCGCTACCGCTTAGTGATAAAGTAAAGCAATTACATGGCGATTGCATTTCAGACAATAAAGCAACAACCATATGGCTCCTGCCAGTTGCTGATAATTGTGTTACAAAACATTATCATCTCATACAACAATTTATATAATCACGTCTTGACCATATCACATCACAGCATGCCCTGCAAAAACAAGTTAGACGTCCTCTACTTTGTTGTTGCAAGTTTTACGTGGGTGCTACGGGCTTAGCAAGAACCGTTCTTACCTACGCATCAAAATCACAATGATTTTTCGTCAAGTGTGTTGTTTTAACCTTCAACAAGGACCGGGCGTAGTCACACTCGATTCAACTAAAGTTGGAGAAATAGACACCCACTAGCCACCTGTGTGCGAAGCACGTCGGTAGAACCAGTCTCATGAACGCGGCCATGTAATGTCGGTCTAGGCCGCTTCATCCAACAATACCGCCGAATCAAAGTATGACATGCTCGTAAGTAGTATGACTATTATCGCCCACAACTCTTTGTGTTCTACTCGTGCATATAACATCTACGCATAGACCTGGTTTGGATGCCACTGTTGGGGAACGCAGTATTTCAAAAAAATTCCTACGATCACGCAAGATCTATCTAGGAGATGCATATCAACGAGAGGGGAGAGTATGTATATGTACCCTCGTAGACCGAAAGCGGAAGCATTTAGTAACGCGGTTGATGTAGTCGAACGTCTTCGCGATCTAACCGATCAAGTACCGAACACACGACACCTCCGCGATTTGCACAGGTTCAGCTCGGTGACGGCCCTCTAACTCTAGATCCAGCTGAGGCCGAGGGAGAGTTTCATCAGCACGACGGCGTGGTGACGGTGATGACGAAGTTACCGACGCAGGGCTTCGCCTAAGCACTACGACAATATGACCGAGGTGGAAATCTGTGGAGGGGGGCACCACACACGGCTAAGAAATCAACTTGCGTGTCTATGGGGTGCCCCCTCCCCGTGTATAAAGGAGGGGAGGAGGGGGCCGGCCGGCCTCAAGGGGTGCGCCCGCCCCAAGGGGGGCGGGAATCCTACTCCTACTATGAGTAGGTTCCCCCCTTTCCTAGTCCAACTAGGAGGGGAAGGAAAGAGGAAGGGAAGGGAAGGAAGGAGGGGGGCGCCACCCCCACCCCTCATCCAATTTAGACTGGGGGGCGCCTCCTCCTGGCCGTCCCACTCTCCTCTAAGGCCCATGATGGCCCATTAACTCCCCCCCGGGGGGGGTTCCAGTAACCCTCCGGCACTCCGGTTTTATCCGAAACTCTCCGGAACACTTCTGGTGTCTGAACAACATGGTCCAATATATCAATCTTTATGTCTCGACCATTTCGAGACTCCTCGTCATGTCCGTGATCACGCTGGGACTCCGAACAACATTCGGTACTTCAAAACACATAAACTCATAATACAGTCATCATCGAACGTTAAGCGTGATAGGTAGGGTCTCGAAGGGGCATCCCTCGTTCTTGCTCGTAAAACAAGTGTCTCCTTTGGTTTTGCTTTTTTTGAGGCTTCCTTAATTTGAGGAAATCAAGCTGTTCAACCACAGATAGGATCGGTCGCTCAGGAAAAGCCACTGTTTCCTGCCCTTTTCTAAACAGGGAAATCTGCTCGGAAAAGCCTACTCAACTAATCTCATGTAAACGCCTGTTCGCTAAAATCCAAATAGAAAAAGACAACTACTTATTAAACATGTAGCTGAGTGCTCCGTCGTTGTTCGGATCTTGACCGAGTCCGAGCTTCCCAAGCTCTATGCTGTTTGGGAACTCAGCAAGGGTCTTACCACCTTCTTGATTGACTATATTTGAGTCTTTGGGGTACTTTAGGATTATATTCCGCGCCGAAGATTTGTGCTTCCCTAGGCCCCATTGCTGGAAAGGCTCGGCTTCAAAACCGTACGTGGAGCTTCCGCCTCATACGGCTCCTCTAGGGATGGGGGTAGGCCCAGCCCAGGCTTGTGCGGTTAAGGATAGTTTCTCTAAGGCCAGCTGTTGAGTTAGTCGGTTCATAGGTTGTCGTAAAATATGGGTGTAGGAAGCCTGGACTCTGATTACCGGACCCTACGGGTTCGAGAACTATGCAGACATGACCGAGACACTTCTCCGGTCAATAACCAATAGCGGAACCTGGATGCTCATATTGGTTCCTACATATTCTACAAAGATCTTTATCGGTCAAATCGCACAACAACATACGTTGTTCCCTTTGTCATCGGTATGTTACTTGCCCGAGATTCGATCATCGGTATCATCATACCTAGTTCAATATCATTATGGCAAGTCTCTTTACTTGTTCCGTAATGTATCATCCCGCAACTAACTCATTAGTCACTTTGCTTGCAAGGCTTATAATGATGAGCATTACCGAGAGGGCCCAGAGATACCTCTCTGAAACACGGAGTGGCAAATCCTAATCTCGATCTATGCCAACTCAACAAACACCATCGGAGACACCTGTACATCATCTTTATGCATCTTTATAATCACCCAGTTACGTTGTGACGTTTGATAGCACACAAGGTGTTCCTCCGGTATTTGGGAGTTGCATAATCTCATAGTCACAGGAACATGTATAAGTCATGAAGAAAGCAATAGCAATAAACTAAACGATCATAGTGCTAAGCTAACGGATGGGTCTTGTCCATCACATCATTCTCTAATGATGTGATCCCGTTCATCAAATGACAACACATGTCTATGGCTAGGAAACTTAACCATCTTTGATTAACGAGCTAGTCTAGTAGAGGCATACTAGGGACACTCTGTTTATCTATGTACTCACACATGTACTAAGTTTCCGGTTAATACAATTCTAGCATGAATAATAAGCATTTATCATGATATAAGGAAATATAAATAACAACTTTATTATTGCCTCTAGGGCATATTTCCTTCACAATGGTCTTCACAACTGTTGACTATGATGTATAAATTCCGTCGGCAAGATAGTACCCCATGGTATAGTCATGGCCATTGATGGTATAGTTGCAAGCCGGAGCTTTGCCACTAGCTAGCTGAGCAAACAAATGAGATCGTTGCAAAACGTTGATATCATTGAGAGACCCCGGCAAACCAAAGAAGCAATGCCAAATCCATAGATCATGTGAGGCCACGGCTTCAAGCACGATGGTAGGTTTGCGTTTGTGTCCGGTGTATTGCCCTGCTCAAGCCACCGGGCAGTTCTTCCACCTCCAACGCATGCAATCAATACTACCTAGCATGTCAAGGCACCCCTTTGCTTCGTTCATTTCCATGAGTTTCTTTACATCATCTTTGTTTGGAGCACGAAGATACTCCAGATCAAAAACCTGAATTATTGTCTTCGCAAAGACACCGACACTTTTGATGGTGGTATCTTCGCCAGTGTGAAGATATTCATCCGCATAGTCGGTCGGAACGCCATATGCAATCATTCTCATCGTAGCCGATTTTTTTGATATGCACTAAAACCAATCAAACATGTGGCTTTTCTACACCGTGTGAAGAAACGGCATTTTTTCTCGCAAGCCTCGACGATGCGGACAAAAAGTGACCTACGCATTCGATATCGCCTACAAGGTGAGCCGGATATGTCGGTACCTCAGCGAAGTAGTCCTTAATGAGCATTTGTAGCCGAGAGCCCGGTTGAGGGGAATGCATAGCCGACTGACCGTCGATCCGCGTCGCTTTTTCCTTGGCCCCGCCTCAAATTCGTCGTTGAGATGCAACAACACTAGGTTTTCATCATCGTCGTCGAGGATAAAATCTTCTATGTCCGAATCATTAGACGAGGACGAAGTCCATTCCATCTACAATATGCACACATGCTGGAATGAGTTTCACCCAAAACCAATTTGGGCCAAAATTGAGCTCAAGTCGGCATGAGTTTCACCCGAACATACCTCGCGCAAAGAAAAGTTGCGTCGCGCTGCCCTTTCTTCTCTCGCCAGCCGACGCAGAGCCGCCTCTTTCTTCTTCGCGCCGCTCGACACCGCCCTGCCCCTTTCTCCCCCC
>NC_057806.1:551710577-551732813 GCF_018294505.1 Triticum aestivum
CTCAGAGTTGTTGGACCCAATCAGATCCGCAAGGAACAAGCCCGCGCGCCGAGCTCCCGTGCGAATTCATGGCGCCGGTGGCGGCGGCGAGCCACGGGTGCAAATGGTCACCCGGGCCGAAAGTTGGTGAAGTGGATGCGGCACGGGGCGGGGATTTGCGGCAGCGGCGACGGAGAGTGGAAGCAAGAAACAGAAGCGGACCGAAATGGTTCACACCAATGGAAAGGGGAGCCTGCAAAATCGAGTGGATTACCGCACACATGGAGGAAATGGGCTCGCGGATGCGGGATGCCACAAAAAAAAAAATGCACGGACAACCCGATTTGCGGATCTGCTCGGGCCGAGGATACAGGATAGATCCCACAAACCGACGGTTATTTAATGGATGACTCAATTTGCGGTATCTATTAGAGATGCTCTAAGGGTAAGATGTATGTGAGTTACCTTTCAAAGACTAGATGTAATCAATGTATTTGAATGTGATTATAGAGTTATCTAAAATACTGTCTGAGAATGATAACTTTTTGGTTTTCGGAAACGAGATGGCGCTACTTTTGTATTTTTTTAGGTTTTAGTTGAATAGGCGTTATTGCTTGTTTTATGTTAATTATGTTTGTATTCAAATGAATTTCGCCGTGTTTGCAAAAACTTCATCCGAATGTGTTTGTGTTGCGGCCGGACCTTTATGACTAGCGTTGAATGACCGATTCCTGTTATTGTTGTCCTTTTTAGGGATAGCGTCGAAGATGACTGTATACAATGCACGAAAGAGACACCCATATATCAATCGCTAGCGGAAAACATAGAAATACTCTTTCCAAATTGTCCTAGCAAGAGCCTGAGTTTACGCCTTCGAACCAGAAATCCGTCCGAAATTTCGCGGCAGCGAGCGACGCGCCCCGCGCAAAAAAAAAAAACCATCCAAAAACTGTGATGTCCCACCTGCCAGCCAGCCACCGATGCGCAGACGCTCCTCGCATTCCCGCATCCCGCCTCCTCAAAGAAACACAACCTCCCGCCACGTCACCGATCCGCGGCGCCCCTCCTCCCCCGCTCCCCTCCATCGATCCCCCATCCGACGGCTCGCACCCCGCATCACGCGGATCGCGGCCGCTCCCTGCCCCCAAACCGCGCGGCTATAAATCGCACCAAGTCCAGACGCCACAACCATCAGCCACCGCAGCCACCACCTACCTCACAAAGAAAGACAGGTCAACCTCACCCAGGAGAAGAAGAGAGAGAAGCGAGAAGATGTCGGGGCGCGGCAAGGGAGGCAAGGGGCTCGGCAAGGGCGGCGCCAAGCGCCACCGGAAGGTCCTCCGCGACAACATCCAGGGCATCACCAAGCCGGCGATCCGGAGGCTGGCGCGTCGGGGCGGCGTGAAGCGCATCTCGGGGCTCATCTACGAGGAGACCCGCGGCGTGCTCAAGATCTTCCTCGAGAACGTCATCCGCGACGCCGTCACCTACACCGAGCACGCCCGCCGCAAGACCGTCACCGCCATGGACGTCGTCTACGCCCTCAAGCGCCAGGGACGCACCCTCTACGGTTTCGGGGGCTAGGCCGCCACCACCACCAGATTAGAGTGCCTAGGGTTCGTGGTCGTTGCTGTAATCGCAGCATCTCGCTGTTGTTCGCTATCTTCTGTAGGATCGAATGGAATTGAAATTGGAGCAGTTTATCGTTGAATTTTGGAGTCTGGTTCTGTTGATTCATGATAAAATCGGTCGATTGCGTTACCTGATTCCCCATTCTACCCCCAAATCTGTTTGTTGGCTTTGTCCCTGTACGAACCGCATTTATCTTAATCAAGTGCCAAATCCGTCGAGTGATAACCTTCAGGCGTCGACATTGGCGCACCTGCGTTGCAGGTACGAGCTCCCCAAACATTCCTTCTATTTCTGGAACAGATTGCGGACAGGGGTGAGAAATATTTGTCATCGTGCTGCTGGCGGCTGGAGCTTTGGAATGCGTCCGTGGCCATGGGCGGCCCTGGAGTCGGAATCGCACCTCTGCTTCCAACCTGCTTTCCTGCTCCTGCGATCTCACGGTATGGTATCGATCTGCTTTGCTGACTGTTGTATTTGTTCTGACTGAAATTACTCATGACCTGCTTCCGTGGCTTAACCGCATTAGAATGTGCTCTTCCAATTGAATCGAGTTCCAAGTGAATCAGATACTGCTCTTCCCTTGCAGTTAGGACTCCTGCGGCCAGAGTAGCTGACCCTGATCATTTGAATCGTGATGGCTCATGGGTCACAGTTGATTCATTTGGCTGAAATTAGATTTTGACTTACCTGATCCTACTTTTTGAATGGCAATAAACAGTGGCTGGCCAAATGCCAGGCCTCAGCGCGCCCCCACCGACAGATCAGATTAGTAGCTAGGATTCATGGTTCGGCAGGCAGGCAGTCTCTTGCTGCTGTTTGCTCTGGTCTGTGCTTCATGTTAGGGTGTACGAGGAACTGGCTACTGCTTGTTCGCTGAAAACCGATTGGGTAGCTCCTAGTCTACATTTGTGTACATTTGTTCAGTGGAGTAAATCTCAGTTGTTTACCTTGAAAATCTCTTGGTGCTCCTAGTCTACATTTGTGTGTTCTTCCTTCTGCCCCCCAATTTCTTGTTCTGTGTGATAAACTAAGCAGTTACTCCACTTGTGGTTGAAAACTGTTACTCCCTAAGTTCCAAAATAAGTGTCGTGGTTTTAGTTCGAGGGAGTATTTCTCAACAAAGTAAACAGTGTAATCTTTGGCTCATAATGGAACGAATCGCAAAGGTCCTTGCGTTTTCTTGAAAAAGATGAAGCGTAAAGCTTCTTAGGAGATGCTCTAATTAAAATGTACTGCAGAAAACTGTAGAGTTATTTCCTGTAGTAAAGCTAACAACAAACTTGCTAAAACAAAGACTTGCTGAAATAATTATAGAACCCTTAAGGCAGCAGCTCTCGTCTCTTATTCTTTTGCTGTGAGTACACTAGTGACAGATATGCTATTTTCTTCAGAAAAGGCCTGCATAATCAGCAGGTCCATATGGCTGGAACCATTCCGCAAGGAATCCTTCCTTTCTTCTAGGGTTGCATCCGATGTCTTGGCACAACAAATCATTAAACCAAATATTCACTGTGCTTATGCAAGATCGTCGAAAATACTTTCCATTGTAAAGATTCTTGTACTTTGTCCACTCTGCTACACTCTCTTCCATGCGTCTTACGCTTGGCATTTGGAAGCCACCAGCCAGGAAATGGATTACCCAATTAGCCACCCTCTCTGAGACATATATGTCGGTAAGGCTCTCAGAATATCCGACTATTGCCAACTGAGGGATTCGAGGATGGATGCATTCTCTGTTAATTAATTCAATCCATTTAATAAATGAGATTAGTATACATAACAGACAAAGTAAACATGCAAATGTTACTTCCACCTAAATTAATAGTTTGATTTTATTAAGCTTGCTATTTTTGTTGAGCAAAAGCAAGAGATAGAAAAGCAGATAACAACTTGAAAAGTGGGCACATGCTTTGATATATATGCTAAGATCTTGCAATAGTGCATAATGTATGTAATTTTGTACTGAATGATTTTCGCTTTGCATGTAGACTCCATTTTGGGAACTCGCAATGCGATGTCTTACTTCCTAACCTCATTATCAGCTTACGTTTTCCCTTATCTTTTCGTGTTACAATTGTTTAGCGCAATGCAGTTCTTTAGGAAAAAAGGTGTTCTCCCTACCATACTGTTTATTGTCCCCAAACATGCCAACCCCAAAAAATTGCCCAACCTATACCTGTATAGTGGAACCGATGTATCTGATGATCCTGCCACTATATTTCTGCACCAGTTTGCTGTGAAGATGTCCCTAAGCTTCTGGTCTCCTCTGAATCCTGTTGCCAGAATTATAATATCACTCTTTATGCTTTCATTTCCATCCTCCAGGTTGATCCCATCACTGCAGAAGCTGAACCTCTTTGATTTCTTTAGAATAATGCTGCCATCATCAACCCTGTCATAAAACCCTTTTGGCAGCATTGCAATCAAGCAAGAAGACATAGCAAAGGAGAAGCTGTAGTCAGGTACCATCCCATGTTTTTGTAAAGGAATCCTTTGCTTGAGGTAGGTTTCAATTACTTTTGTAATTGCCCATCTCTGAAAACAACAGGAGTATTGTGGGTTCATGAGCTTTCTATGCACAAGTTCTTCATATGAAAATAAATTGACTGTTGATTGCTTTCAAAACTCTAGTCAAGTAGAAAATAACTGTTTACCAAGGGAGAGAGTGCACTAGCCAACATATAGTGCAGGAATCCTTCACCGGGTTTATGAACGAATAGTTGCGAGATGCGGTTAAGATAGAAGTAATTAAGGTTAACTCCCCACATACTAAATTTATCAACCCGCCAGTGTTTTGTTCTATATATCATGGTGCACGGCTGAGCTGCACCTGCATTGGGGCAGAAGTGTCAGACACATATTTCTTTGAACAATTATTGCTAGTTAGTGCGGTCTTAGTTCTCTTGGACTCACCATTGACTTTGGCAACCTCTGCAGCAATGTCAAATGCTGATTTTCCGGACCCAATTATTGTCACACTCTTCCCTTTAACAAATTCAGCCGCATTATCCATGTAAGAGTAGTCCATAGAGTGCAATATTTTGCCCTTGAAGAACTCAGGCCCTTTATTCACTGGAAATTCTGGGATATTTGGGGTTCCACTATGCCTTCCGATGCACAGTATGAGAAAATCCACTTGAAAAACCTGCAACATGATGTTACTTATATATAGTTACAGCCTGCATGGCCTACAGAGTGATTCCTGCATTACATTGTTCAAGCAGACTGTCTTAGTTCAAAGTTTTCTAGCTCAGGATGATGTTCCTTTATGTCTGATGAATGAAAAATATCTGTACCATTCGACAAAAAACATTTTAATTGTCATATGGTTCTGTGATTGTCCTTTCTTAGCAGTTACTATGCACATGTGTGAAGTCAATGCATTGGACTCATCTATACCAAATAGTTATTTACTACCAGTGCACACCATAGTGAAAACAAAATTGAATCACAATACCCCATTAGATGCAACCTGCACCTGGGCTCTATGTTTGTGCATGTACAAACATGTATATTTCGAATCTTGAACCAAGACAGATATCCCAAGGGATTGCAAATACCTCAACGGTACCAATTTTCAGGTCCTTCACTTTAAGGCTCCACCCTCCATCTTTCCCAGCTCTGAACGCCTTCCCGTCGTCACCAGACCAATGCTTCCACTCCATAATCTCTTCCTCGGTTGCACCAAAGTATTCAACTCCAAGCACCTGGCTACTGAACTTGATACACTTGAGGAGGTCAAACTCGCATGCGTACAACCTGAGGTATTCCATGACTTCACCGTGGCCTGGGTACGTCGCCGTCACGCTGGCTGGCCACGCCAAGTCCGAGAACCGGAACGATGTCGTCGGCGCTTGAAGCCTTGTTGACTGCAAGGTATGCGCCCACACTCCACCGATGGTGTCATCAGCCTCGAATACCACCGGGCTGAACCCCTTGTCCAGTGCGTGCTTGCAGGCTGCTAGGCCGCTCACACCAGCACCAACAACGCCCACCCTCTTCCTGTCCATTTATGCTGCTCTTATTCAGAGTTCTTGGAAGGAAGGAGAACCTGAGGATGAAGGTGAGAGGGTGTCTATTATGTAAACCAGGGGTGCTGGATGAGGCCGAACTGCTGAACCACTACTTGCCTGATATCTTCCATTGTTTTCTTCGTCTATTTCTGTCATCCTCTGTCCCCATGTGCTATTTTATCTTCTGTCAGCTATTTTTTTGTTTTCAGCTATACGTGTACAGATGGCTAGCTGATGGGTGAGTTTTAAAATGATTGCTAATTTATATCGACAAACTATCTCGTATTGCACGTTGAGGTGATGCTGCATACCTTATGGTCAGGTGGCATCAGGATGACCTCAGTAATAAACCTAAAGGAAGTTACTTACAGCTGTAAGTATGAGTCACAAAAAAACTGCACACCCAGAGTGGAACCTTTTAGTTGCCCAGCTGCGACGGTTCAATATGCACTGTTTGTGAATTTGACAACACTTCTGTGACATGTGGGTTTGGTTTCAGAGGTGAGCATCATCTAGCTGGGCATCTAATATTTCTTGGGTAGTCATTTGGACCCATTGCCATTTTTTTATAGACGATTATTATATTCCTGACAAAAAAGATCATTATATTCGGTGGTGGTGGTTACACTTGGTTGGAGGAGGGAATCCCTTGAAAGAGACAATCTATATGTCACAAGTAGAGTAGCTGAAGTTCTGGGTTTCTGGGTTCATAGTGCGCACACTTATTGTTTTTCAGTCGTTAATTCTGAATAGTGTTGGAAATCAATTGACAAGTCCCTTCAGTTTTTAATTTGACGCTGTGTCTAGTAGATGCGTTCATTTTTCATGAGGAAATTAAACATAAAGCATATTGTCATCTTCCTGAAACTGATGCAGGAGAATGGTTTACCGATTGAAAAGATTTCTGGAAGAATGGTAGTAGTTCAACTTCAATGCTGACTTGCTTCACCTATATTCAGGAACATGGCAGCAAATGTAGTTTCAACTGAGGATCTCATTCTATGACATTCAGTCAATAGTCATGTGATAACAATGACCCTTGCGGTTGAAATGGTCGCATGGAACGACACACTAGGTCACTGGCTATGGCTGTTCATGAAATCAGCCTGCAAGTATTGCTGGTGGTTGCATTATCACTTCCGGATGCATTGGCAGTTTCTGCCCCAAGTGACCAGGTGCTGCAACTTATTCACTTACGTTTTTCAAATATAATTCGTGAACACTTTCAAATGCAAAACAATCATGGTTGCTTCGGACTTCACTATGTTTTATCTTTCTGGATGAGAACTATAACATGATCTTGTGCTGTTTGTAGTTTTGAACCAATCAATGGAAGACTTAAGTCATGCTAGTCCATTCAGTTTATTGTATGGACTTACTTGATTCAGAGCGCTGATTGCAAGTTACCGATGCTTACCGATGCTAAACCTGACTACGACGCACACAATGTACTAAAGGTAGTAAATTTCACTAATTATCTTGAGGCTACTCTACATCGGTAGAAAGTAATATCTGCACGTTTCAAGCCAATTTCGCATGAACTTTGTTTCCAAGACATGTGTATTTGTTCTTGTAGCTTTAGAACATCTTCTGTTACATTTGTTATAGCATGGTCAACAGTAATATCTTTACCTATTTGTGTGTTCTTCTTGAAGTTTGTCGGTGCCAGCCAGCCAAGCAATGCCCTTGCTTCGGACTCTGTTTCGGTGTCTCGGACTTTTCATACTTTGCTTTTTGCACGGGTTTATTAGTTTTTTTTATGGGAACAGTATGAAAAAAAACTCTACTAGTGAGTATATATTATACAATAATAGGAACAAAATTACACTTCACAAAAGTCCAAAGGATTCAAAATCCAAAACAAACGAACTATTTTAAGAGCAATAATGCATCCAGAAAATTGTAGAAGTAATTTTCTGTAGTTATGGTAACACTGAAATTTCAAGACAAACACTTCCTAAAATCATCTACAGAACCCTGAAGGTAGCACTCTTGTCTCATCTTCTTTTCCTATTGAATACACTAGTGAGAAAGGTGCTATTGCCTTCAGCAAATACCTGCATAATCAGCAGGTCCATATGGCTGGAACCATTCAGCCAGGAATCCTTTCTTCCTTCTAGGGTTGCATCCGATGTCTTGGCACAACAGATCATTAAACCAAATATTCACGGTGCTTATGCAAGATCTGCGGAAATACTTTCCATTGTAAAGATCCTTGTACTTTGCCCACTCTGTTACATTCTCTTCCATGCATCTTACGCTTGGCAACTGGAAGCCGCCAGCTAGGAAATGGATTACCCAATTGGCCATCCTCTCCGAGGCATATATGTTTGTAAGGCTCTCGGAGTATCCGACTATTGCCAACTGAGGAATCCGAGGATGGATGCATTCTCTGTTAATTTCAAACATTTTAATAAATGAGGTCACTATACTCAACATAAGTAAACATTTTAAATTTACTTCGACCTACATTAATATTTTGATTTTATCAAGATTATCATTCTTTTCAAACGAAAACATATGATGCCTACTATGCTGATAATGGTGTTATATAATTGATAGAGAAGTACTTAACAGCTTCTAAAGTGAGTGCATGCTGTTGTTATATACTCCCTCTATCCTAAATCAAAGACACTTATTTGGGACGGAGGGAGTATTAGTTTGCTAAGATATTGCAGTACTGCAGAATGTATATGTTCTTGTATTGAATAATTTCCACTAGTGTAGGCTCCATTTAGGGAACTCTCTGTGCGATTTCTTATGTCCTCACTGCACTATTAGTTCACTTTCCCTTATTTTTGTTAAGTAGTGGTGCAGTTCCGAAGGGGAAAAAAATGTATTCTGTAGCATAGTATATATTGTCCTCCAAATATGCCAACCAAAAAAAAGTTGTCCAACCTGTACCTATATAAAGGAACTGATGTATCTGATGATCCAACCACTATATTTCTACACCAGTTTGCTGTGAAGATGTCCCTAAGCTTCTGGTCTCCTCTGAATCCTGTTGCTAGAATTACAATATCACTGTTTATGCATTCATTTCCATCGTCCATGATAATCCCATTACTGCAGAAGCTGAACTTCTTGGATTTCTTAAGAATAATGCTGCCCTCATCAACCCTGTCATAAAACCCTTCTGGGAGTAATGCAATCAAGCAAGAAGACATGGCGAAGGAGTAGCTGTAGTCAGGTACCATCCCATGCTTTTCTAGAGGAATCCTTTGCTTGAAGTAGGTTTCAATTACTTTTGTAATTGCCCATCTCTGAAATAACAGGAGTTTTGTGGATTCATGAGCTTTCTATGCACGAATTGCTTATATGAAATAAATTGACCATTGACTACTTTCAAAACTCTATTTAAGTTGGAAGTAGTTATTTACCAAGGGAGAGAGTGCACTAGCCAATAAATAGTGCAGAAATCCTTCACCAGGTTTATGAACAAGTACTTGCGAGATGCGGTTAAGATAGAAGTAACTAAGGTTAATTCCCCATATGCTGGATTTATCAACCAGCCAGTGCCTCGTTCTATATATCATGGTGCATGGCTGATCAGCACCTGCATTGGAATAATTGTGTCAGGCATATATTCCTTTGAACAACTATTGCTAGTTAGTGAGGTCTTAGTTCTCTTGGGACTCACCATTCACCTTAGCAACCTCCGCAGCGATGTCAAATGCTGATTTTCCGGACCCAATTATTGTCACACTCTTCCCCTTAACAAATTCAGCCACATTATCCATGTAAGAGTAGTCTATAGAGTGCAATATTTTCCCCTTGAACAACTCGGGCCCTTTATTAGCTGGAAATTCCGGGATATTTGGGGTCCCACTATGCCTTCCGATGCACAGTATGAGAAAATCCACTTGAAAAACCTGTGACAGGAGATTGCTTATACATAGTTGTGCTATAGCCTACAGAGTGATTCCGTGTATATAAGGTAAAAATGCATTACATTATTCAAGCAGATTTATCTTATTTGAGATTTTTCTGGTCAGGTGATGTATTTATGGATTTTATGAATGAACAATATTTTTATACCACTCTAAAGAGAGTATTTCTCGTTTGGTTGTGTGATTCTTCTCTCTTATTATGCACTTACATGAAGTCGATGCATAGGACTTATCTGTGCCAACTGCCTAGCTATCTACTGCAATTCTACATTTCTATACATCATATTGAAATCAAAATAGAATCAGAATACCCCATTTAGACGCAACCTGCAACCTGAGCTCTATGTGCGCATTAGCAAGCATGTAGATATCTGAACTCAGAGGCAGAGCAAGACAGGTATAATGAGGGTCCCAAGGGATTGCACGTACCTCAACATGACCAATTTTCAGGTCCTTCACTGTGATGCTCCACCTTCCATCCTTGCCAGCTCCGAATGCCGTCCCATTGCCAGACCAATGCTCCCACTCCATGATCTCTTCCTCAGTTGCACCAAGGTATTCAACTCCCAACACCTGACTACTGAACTTGATACACTTGAGGAGGTCAAACTCGCACACGTACGACCTGATGTACTCCATGACTTCCTGGTGGCCTGGGTACGTCGCTGTCACGCTTGCAGGCCATGCCAGGTCTGAGAAACGGAACGAAGTCGTAGGCGCCTGAAGCCTCGTCGACTCCAAGGTATGCGCCCATACTCCACCAATGGTGTCATCGGCCTCGAATACCACCGGGCTGAACCCCTTGTCTAGCGCGTGCTTGCAGGCTGCTAGGCCGCTCACACCAGCACCAACAATGCCCACCCTCTTCCTGTCCATTTTTACTGCTTTTCTTCAGAGTTCTGGCTAGGAAGGAGTTGAGGATGGAGAGGAAAGGGTGTCTATTATATAAATCTTGGGTTTGATTCTCTGGATGGGTTAGATCTTTTTAAAATCTCAGGATCTTTTGGGTGGCTGGATGAGGCCGAACGAACCACCACTTGCTTGGTATCTTTCGTTGTCTTCTTGGTTTATTCCTGTCACCCTCTGACCACATGTCCTGTTTTATTTTCTTCAGTTATCTTTTTGTCTTCAGCGACATGCCGGGAGTATGGGATACGTGTGCAAGTAGCTGATGTATGAGTTTTTTAGATGTTTGCTAATCTATAGACCCCTTTCAAATTTAAATCGACATCAACTGGCATGTAGAGTTAACTTTGGAAAACAACTTCATGTTGCACGTTCAGATGATATTGCATACCTTATAGTCAGATGGCATCAGGATTGCTCCAGTAAGCCTGAAGAGAGTCACTTACAGGTTACAGCCATATGAGCACCTGATTTATTGACTCAGTGGCATGCTGCCACATAAAACTGCCAACACAGCTTCTAGCTGCCCATTTTTGATGGTTCAATACGTATTGTTTGTGATTTTGATGACACTTCCATGGCAGGTGGGTTTGGTTTCAGAGGCGATTATCATCTAGCTGGACAGCTAATATTCTTAGTAATCATTTGGACCCATTTTTTATATATGATTATCATATCCGGTGGTATTCGATGGAATCCCTTGAAAGAGACAATTTATATGTCATAGTAGAGTTCTTAGAGATCTAGGTTCATAGTGCAAACCGTTGTTGTTTCCCAATTGTTGATTCTGTTTAGTGTTGGCCTGTTGGGAATCAGTTGATAAGTCCGCTCAATTATTATTTTGAAGCATATGGGAGTTCGTGAGGAAATTAACATGAAGCATATTGTCATCTTCTGAAACTGGTGCTGACAACGGTTTACCCGTTGGAAGGAGTCCTCAGAGGACGGTAACAAGTATGAGTTCACAGCTATCTTGTAGCACTTATATTTAGGAACAGAGCACCAGATCTTGTTTCAGTTGAAGAGCTTATTATTTTTGGAAGTTGTACATTTCTTGAATGGTATTTTCCTCTTTTATTCAAGAGCAACAATCGGCGTGACAGATCTCAGATGTCATGAACTGATTAAATTTCTGATATTACACAACCTTCTGTGTCGAGATTACAACACCCGCATCGCCTTTTTGCCGAGGCCACTTCTTCAGATCAATATACTTGTAATCTGATGGAAGATATGGCATCAGCCAATGCAAAGAACCCTTTCTTTCTTCTGGGTATCTTTTGTTGTTTTCTTGGTTTATTCCTGTCACCATCTGACCACATGTCCTGTTTTGTTTTCTGTCAATTATTATTCTTGTCTTCAGTGGCCCACTGGGATGAGTTGTAAAATGCTTGCTAAGCTATAGGTCTCTTTCAAATTTAAATCGACACCAATGTGCCATGCAGAGTTAGCTTTGGAAAACTATACCGTGTTGCACGTTGAGGTGATGATGCATACCTTACAGCCTACCAAATAGGTGGCATCAGGATTGTGCCTGTGAACCTAAAGCAAGTCACTTACAGGCATAAGTACGAGCAGCTAATATTTGGACGCAATGGCATGCTGCAATATAACAAAATTACTTTCAAATATGTATCCTTTGCAAAAATATATTGAGTAAAGAAGCTATTAGTTGCCAAAATTACTTTTGTTGTCCACTTGAAATGGTTCAGTATGTATCCATTGCAAAACAAGGCATTTTGATAACACTCCTATGACAAGTGGGTTCCATCTATTTTAGAAATGGGCATCATCTAGCTGGACCGCTAATATTTGTTGTTTTGCAGGGTAGCAATTTTGTTTTGGATCCAATACTATTTTCTACAGATGATTATCATATGAGGTGGTGGTGGACTGGTGGTCACCCGTTGGCCCAAAGGGACAATTTTTTGGTCGCAGTTAGAATAGCTAAAGATCTGGGTTCATACTGGGGACACATGTTCTTATAGTTTTTATTTTGAATAGTCTTGGAAATTAATTGACAAGTCTGGTTGATATGCTCATTGCTCATGAGAAAATTAACACAAATCATATTGTCATGTTCCTGAAACTGATAGGGAGAATGGTTCCTCGAAGGGCGGTAGTAGTCCAAGTTCACTGCTGACTTTCTGCACCTATATTCAGGAACAGGGCAACAAATGTAGTCAACTGGAGAGCTTATTCTACAACATTCAGTTTGTAGAATAGTGATCATAGCATCTCTAGAATGATATATTTCTGTTTCATTTAAGGACAGCGATGTCGTGACAGCATGTCACTTCTTCAGGTTGATATCACTTCTTCAGATCGATATCCTTGTAATCTGATGGAAGATATGGCATCAGCCAATCTGCAAAGAACCCTTTCTTCCTCCTGGGTTCACACCCCATGTCCTGGCACAACTGGTCATTGTACCAGATGTGGAGAGCTCCAACGCAAGATCGACGGAAGTATTCACGAGAGTACCTCTTCATGTATTCATCCCATTCCATTATATCCAGCTCCATAGACTTTATGCTAGGCAACTGAAATGCTCCATCAAGGAAATGTGCCAACCATTTGGAGTGCATGTTGCTATGCTCTCAGAGTAGCCGATGATCGCCAATTGCGGGATCCTAGGATGCACGCATTGCCTGCCCAGTTCACAAAATTCACTGTGAGCTTCTGTATATGTACAGACGGCCAAACAAACATGTTTAAGAGAAAGACAGATTAAACCTGTAGAGAGGAATACTACTGGATGGCGGGCCAGTCACAATGTCTCTGAACATGTATGATGTGAACATCCCCTTGAGCTTTTGGTCTCCCTTGTATCCGGTGACGAATATGACCACATCGCTCTTTATATATCGGCGTGGATTCTCCTTCAACAATCACACCTTGTTTACAGAACCTGAAGCTCTTTGCTTTCTTGAGAACAATGCTTCCTTGATCAACCATGTCAGAATTTGTCTGGCAATATGGCAACCAAGCATGAGCTGATGACCTGGAAGAAACTGTGGTCTGGCACCATGCCGTGCCTATCCATAGGCACCACCCATCTGTAGTAGCTCTCAACAAACTTCGAAAGGAACCATCTCTGATCATTGTATATATTCATGTTAAATACATGCATGAGCACAAATAGATGATCTGTAGTTACTTAAAAGAGTGGTGTGGTATAAGTAGAAACTCTGGCTGGTGGCCATTACCAAGGTGATAAGAAGGTAGCAAGAATGAGCCCCTCTCTTGGCTTGTGTACTAGGAGCTCCGAGAAGCGGTTGAGGTAGAAGAACACAATGGGAATGCCCCAGGCGTAGCAGTCAGGTATTATCCATCTCTTCGTCCAACAAATTATTGTGCATGGATACTTGGCTCCTGATTGCAACAACAGTGAACAATTAAATTAGGACATTTTCTCTGAACTCTTCTTTCTTTTGATCACTCTGCAGTGGAGAGTTGCAGGAAAGCTAGAGATCTCACCATTTGTGTTTGCGCACTCTGCAGCAATGTCAATAGCGGACTTCTGGTAACTGACAACAGTAACGAGCTCGCCCCTGATAAGCTCGGTGGACTTTGCAGCGCCCATGTCGGAGTAGTCTATGGAGTGAATCGCCCTGCCGTCAAAAGTTCTCCAGCCCTTTGTTCGGCGGGAATGTGCGAATGTTGGGGACGCCGCTGAATCTCCCAGTGCACAGGATCACAATGTCTGCGACGTATGTCTGGAAATGTATAGTTGCTAGTTGAATATCTGAGGCAAGAATCAGCTATTATGCAGACCTGTTTGTTCGCTGTTAACTATTGTCACTTTGTCAGCTCCTAACTACAATTTTGTTTACTGCTAGTGCCATGTACATGCCAAGTGGGGATGATGCCGTACTGGATAAGGTGAGCCACACAAATTTTGGTCTAACATTCGTACAGTTTCAGGCTGTAAGTGGGACGCTAAGCAGGATGCCCGTGTCCGCCCCACAACTGCCACATATGTTAAGTGGGATACATGCCAAAGCCCGCATATTGTTAACTGGGATATGTGGATACCCACTAAACTGCTGTTGGCCACAGTTTGTTGACTGCTCACTGTACATTATAACGTATTGCTTCTGGCCGAGGACCATTCATTGCTCATTACAAAATACTGTTTCTGTATCATAGTTCTTATTGAGGATATCACGACTAACTTAAAAAATCAATCTAAGGTTGCCCCATCTAAAAATAATTCCTTCGCAATGACATGAAGTACAAAAAAATTTCATATACACCCGGAGTACAGTCCCTGCTGGACTCCTATTTCTTTCATATTTACGAATGATCACATTTCCATATAGAGGTGAAGGAATCAACAGTCCATTGTCGCCATTGTGAGCTGCAATCTTCAGGTTAGTGGCACCATTGATGCACAGATCTATGAATGAACTACAAGAAGAAGCATGGCACTTTTAGAATGCCCCAACATGAAGAAGGCACATAAAAACAGTATCTGCAGTCACCATAGTATAGAATTCATTTATTTGATAAATTAAATCATCGAGCCCTGACATGAGCTAAAAGCAACAAATTAAGATGCAGGTCAGCAACTGGGGACAGTAGCAATCACTATGATATGGAGAATGCAGCACACACCCATCATCTGAACCGCCACCAATCATCAAAATTGCAAACTATATTCAATTGCTCCCTACCAAAGCACAAGCTGCACAGATATATTTATCAGATATAACTATCATTCACTGAGCAACACATCAGAAAAAAGATGGTCACTCAACTTGTTACCTTATTATTTTACATTACATAAAAACGTACTGTAGTTCAGTTCTTACCAGTGAGTCAGATTCGATATAAACAAGATTGTTTAGGAACTATGCTAGCTACTACTGAAAGAGAACAAGATTCTAGCTTTTGTTTTGAGGGAACGGTAAGTTTGAGCTAATCCGGTGGGTGTCCACCAAGGCATGAACACGATTTTTGTGGGCTTTTATGTGGGCCCACATCCACGTACAGCCTGATTCATACATAGTTACATACGGTCCCGTCCGTGGGCGCTACGATTCGGTGATCCGTTGCTTCCTCGGATACAAATATGAAAATCGCAAGAGCCAATCACAGCCAACAATCAGGCAGTAAACGTATCATCACGTACTACGTACGTCCTGTACGCTGCAGCTAGGGCTTTATCTGACTGTATGTATGTGTGTATGCAGCTCTCCAAGTCCGATTCAATCACCTGGCACGAAGACTATATTATTCCACGGCCACAAGAGAGGTACCGTTCGATCCAAGATGGCATCGTCGTCAAGAAGCAATTACGGCGTGAAGACGGCGGAGGAAGAGGAGGCGGACGTCGTGTGCGCGCGCTGGATCTTCCTCTATGTGGCGGTGCTCCACCTTGGCCTCTTCGCCATCACCGCCATGATCTCCTACACGCACGTGTTTCCCCGCGCCAAGAAGTTTGACAAGATCTTCTTTGGGGCCATGGGAGCGGTTTCCCTGTCCATCGCCGTCGGCATCATCTGCCTGCTTCTACGGGGGGACTTCCCCTTCCGCAACAAGCGTGCCACCGCCCGAGTCGCCGACCTGCCGCTCGCCGATGTGTGCTAGCCGTCTTTGGTTGGTTGTTTCTAGTGCACGAATTGATTTGTGTGAGCTAGCCATCAGTAATAATACAGTAGGTGACTGCTCTTCTTTGCTCGGTATGCTGTTTTCAAGATACGCAGTTACCGGTGGTATCCTTGCATTGCCTGCAGTTGCTATCTTTGTTTTTTATGTTAGAAAACGATTTGGCTAAATCTCAATTGCTATCACTTGTTGCTTACGCGATGCTGGAATCCTTGCAATGGTCGCTGGTTAAAGGGCTTCAAACCTCTGTCACTGTAAATATGTTCATCCAGTTGCTCAACTCGTGAGAGTTAGTTTGCCCAGTACAACTCTCCTGGATCAAGCTGACAATTGGAGATGGTGGCACAGCTCCTCTGGACACTGCTCTTCTACAAAGCTTCTATTCTATTGAGGGATGGCCGTTATGCGCTTCGGCCAATGCCACTTGGAAGAGCTGGGCACCCCTCCATCGTTCAAAGACACGATGACTAGCCATGAATATCGACCAAAAATCTCGGGGGTTTACCTGGTGAGGAAATCTCCAATACCTTTTCCTCAGATGAGATTGACGAGGCCCCTGAGAAGCAGGCGTCGCAGCTCAAAACCTATATGACAAAATTCTCGGCATGCAAGAACATCCACAAGGACTAAGAAAAGAGTCTGGCTTGTGTAGCTCCGTCCGGTGCAAACCACCTTTTGGGGAGGCTCAATCCTACAATTTCAGGAGGGAAGAAAAAATGGTCGCTAGGAATATGGTCGCAGTGGTACTAGGCTCACCATGCCCGAGACCCTACTCCGGCAGGATGACCATCCAATTCCATGGGACGGGCTACCCGGAGAACCCTCCTCATCTAGGACAATATCCACTAGTAGTGGCACCCATGATATCAAAGGACATGGTACATCGAGTTTTGGTAGACAGAGGGAGCTCTTTAGTTTAATCCTAATGCAGACTTTGGAGCAAATGCAAATACTATGAAGGATCCACCTCGACGGAGTTGTTTTACGGGCTTCTCCCACAGACAAGGAGAACCACAATCCTCTGAGAAGGATCACCCTCCCGGTGATCTTCGGAGAGAAAGGAACTCCCGGTGATCATTTGAGGTGATAGACTTTGACATGTTTTTTTTTCCGAAGAAGAAGATAACCCCCGGTCTCTGCATTGAGCGATGCACACAACCACATATATATAGAATTGTAAGAATTCTAAAGAAATAGGAGTTGGTTAAAGTTATCTCCTATGCCATCCCATCCGCTACTAGTATGCGTCCATTCTCGATCCAACATCTCAGAAGCAAAGATTTCCGATTTCAAAGAAGCTGGTTTTCATCGGGTACATGCCGTTTTAAAAATACATGGATACTTTTTAAAATTTAATGAACATTTTTTATCAAAATATGAGCACTTTTTAAATATATTTTACTTTCACTTTTTAGTTAGATATACAAAACTAAAGTAAATATGTTAAAAACAGTACAAAATTAAATAAAATAAATATCTGAAAAATGAAAAATTGAAACAATATTAAATGGAAGAAAAAAATAAAAGAAATAAAGGAAAATAAGAAAAAAATGCGCTTCACCCCGCAGTGGGTCGACCCAACTGCATGAGTTTAGTGCAAGTTTGTTAGCTACCGCAAACCAATCTATGGTTGGATGGTTAGAGGGACTGTGGTATCCCAGCCCACCAGGGTTCAAATCTTGGTGCTCGCATTTATTCCTGAATTTATTTCAGGATTTCCGGCGATGCACATTCAGTCGGAGGAGACGTTCCCGTCGACGACGAGGTGCCCACGGTGACTTCGTAAAATTCAAGATGATATGCCGGCTCAGTCTTTCGGAGGTGCTCACAGGGATAGGCTGTGCGTGTGTGCGTTCATAGGGGGTGAGTGTATGCGCGTGTATATGAGCGCTTGTGTCTGTACTGATGTCCAAAAAAAAGTTTGTTAGCTACCCATGCATTACATGACGATTTGGAATACTTTTGTTGTTGAAAAAGAGAGCTCTCTCTTCGATTTCCATTAATAGAAATCACATTGTCTTACAAACTACCATCAACTACTACATATACACTGCCAACACACAACCATTGATAGATCAAACGACGTGCTCCCTTGATGATGCAATACTGGGCATCTCCGCACCCCATCAGGATCGCAGACCAGGGGGAAAGCTACATGCTGCCTACACCCTAGCAAAACACAAGATCTAACACACACCCCCTCGTGAGAAATTCCACGTGTCGGGCCTCCAGGCAAGATGAGTATTATTTTAGCATCGCACAAAACGCAAACCAAGTTTTACCAAGTGCATATTTATCTAGGAAAGCAGAAAAAACATTTGGAATAAGCTTATAGTGGGCACCTATAAGATTTGCTCGATAATATTAATTGTTTGATTTTTTAGAATCATTTGTTTTTTAGGGATTTGGGAATCATTTGTTTTTTTTTTTGAGAATCCGAATCATTTGCTTTTTTTTTTGAGAATCCCGAATCATTTGCTATAAAATGATGATATTGTTAACAAACATTTTTGGCCCAGGTACGTATGGCCTGGTACCTGGCGTCTTTAGCCCAAGAGTCAAAATCCTTGTAAGTACTGGTGCCTGGCCCGTTAATACGCCCCCGCCTGTCCCCCAGAAAACAGAATACGTATTACTGTACGTATTACGTCCTCCGTCCGGCTGCCGCTAGGGCTTCATCTCCCGTACGCAGCTCGATTTAATCACCTGGCGGCACGAAGCTTCTTTATTTACGACCAC
The DNA here is from genome assembly GCF_018294505.1 of Triticum aestivum. Classification (NCBI taxonomy): domain Eukaryota; kingdom Viridiplantae; phylum Streptophyta; class Magnoliopsida; order Poales; family Poaceae; genus Triticum; species Triticum aestivum. The sequence goes on from NC_057806.1 coordinate 551,729,350, forward strand.
AGGAGGCCCCGTTCGATCAATCCTACAAAGTAGGAATAGATGACATCGTCGAGAGGCAATTACCGTGTGATGACGGCGGAGGAAGAGGAGGCGGCCGACCGGTGCGTGGGCTGGATCTTCGTCTATATCGCGGTCTACTCCCTCGGCATCTTCACCTTCTCCGCTGTGATCTCCTACACACACGTGTTTGCCGGCGCCACCAGGTTCGACAAGATCTTCTTTGGGATCCTGGGAGCGCCTTTTCTGCCCATCGGCCTTGGCTTCATCTGCCTGCTTCTACGGAAGGACGAGCCCTTCCGCAACAAGCATGCCACCGCTCGAGTCGCCGACCTGCCGCCCGCCGATGTGTGCTAGCCATCTTTGGTTGTTTCTAGTGTGTGAATTAATGTTTGGAGTATTACTTTGTTTTATTTGATCCAGTGTAGTTCTCTTTCTGCTTGCTAGTTGTAACATCTTTTCCCTAGCTGGTGGAAAACTTGTACGTACTAGATTGTCAAAGGCACGCATTGCTGCGCCCCTCGATTTTGACACTAATATTAGTGATTGATGCAATTATACGTAAATCTAGAATTTTAATCACATGGTATAATCATGACATTATACTTGACGGCAATATTCAATCATGAGATATAACTGGAAAACATGCCCGTGCATTGCGGGAGAGTATCATGTGATACGAGAGCATAGGTGCTCCCATGATACGGACTTCTGGGCCCTCGGATCTCAGATCCGACGGCATACGAGGAGCTGCTGTAGCTACTGTACTTGCACACATTTTTCAGATTCTACGAGGGCTTTTTTTGCAAAAATGTTCATCATTTCACGGGAGCTCTTGGATCTGAGATCCAACGGCCAAGCTCGCACGGGAGCACCAGATATTTTTCCCGTGCGTTGTAACGGGAGCAAACATGTTATGAACGCCCTATCAAGATGCAATGATGTCGGAAGACTTTTTTGACTTGAAATATTGCCACGACAACTTCTCTGTTGCAAATCTTCCGTCCTTATATCCCAGGTTGCGCAAGGACGATGCTACTTGCAACAACAATGCCAAGACTAAGTCCACGACGAAGCTCTCAGCACCAAAGGCAAAAGTCATAGCAACATTTATTGCAGCTTCCGTGCAAATCAACTATAGATGTCCTACAATATTCATAATCATATTATAATGGTTATCACTCCGTTTTATAATTGTTTGGTGCTAATCAATATAATATGTGATTTATTTTTTGCAATGAATAAAATATAAGTTTTTAGTACAACATTTCAGAACTGGTTATCTAAGGAAGCAATTCATTACCAACACCTTTATTACAAGCATACACGAAAGCGTGTAGGTTGGTCGTAAAAGGAGGACAATTTGACCAAAAAAGAGATGCTATTTAGATGATCTGTCGAGTCATAGACAAGTACAAAATGGGGACTATGTCGATATTTGGTTATCAATTGCAGCAATCCCACTTCACATTTAATAAAATTACAGCCACAAAAGTGCACCAGTGCAAAGATGAAAAAATGCATGAATTGCAATAGTGCCTCGAGGAATGGTCTTGTGGTTGGTGACTTACCCTGCAACCAGCACTCTTGATATGCCTGCTCAAAATTCCTGCCCATTTGCAGTCTTACACAGAATGACCATGTGACAATATTTACATTCTACCTCCACAAGGTTTCCATTACCATCTCTTATGATTACGAAAATGGTCACATGCATGCCTTGGAGCGTTGCCTCTTGCCACGACTGCTACTTGTTAGCGGTATATCAACATCAATCATCGATGTCGAAATGGTTGTACACAATCATATAAGTATTGACATGGTCCTTGGGATGGTGAAACTCCCTTGCTTCTTTACATTTTGAAACCAAAACATGCCAAAAGTTGCATGTTCAGTAAGGCTCCCAGCGCTCACAAGCCCAAGCAAGTTTTTCTTGCACGGGAAACAAATTAGGATATCGAGAGTTTACTGAAAAAGGGTTTCCCTTCGTTTTGTATTCCAAAACAACCAACATCGAGTACAGATAACGCTGTGGCGAGCAGGACAACACACCAAGAAAAAGAAAAAAAAACAAATGCCAACCACGGCAGCTTGGCAAAGCGCGGATGACCCGCCACCGCGGCGCCCACCGGACACAAAACACCACAGACCAAGGCTCCGATCCGCCGCGTACCAAGCAGCACCTCCAAGAAGGGATGCGACGCCGACGACGTTGCTGCCCGGACGAGTCCTCAGGTTTCCCCGGGCACGCGGAGGGAGGTGGGGGGTGGATACCACCGACACCCTCCAGGGAGGAATGGTGGCACCCGCAGGTGTCACCGCGTCGGGGCCGAAGCCGGCAGGGATTTCTCCCGCATTCCAACCCCAACCGCCCAACCGGACGGAACCGACCTGCCAAACCGACGCCCACCACCATGCGCCAACGCAGTACCGCCGCCACCCACGCCGCCTCACTACGAGCACCGCCACGAGGCCAAGAGGACCGGAGAGAAGCTCACCACGACGGGAGCAGCAACACCGACGTCGAGCGGGAGGAAACCACCTCCACCGCCGTCGTGCGGGAGGCCCGTGCCTCCGGCACCGTCGCGGTAGCCGTCCGGATGCGGCAGAGGGGCATGCCGGGCCACCCCTGGCCCAGCCAGGCCCGAAGCGGGCCCGTTAAGCCCCGCCGGCCGCGATGCAGCAGGCCGGCGTTGTCGTCGCCGGCACCCAGCCACTCGTCGCATCTCCTCCGCCTCCCAGAAGCCACGCCGGAGACCATCCCCGCCGCCGGCCCGCCCAGGCCCAGATGGGGCCCGAAGGGCCCAAATCTGGGCCGAGCGGGCGACGCCAGATCCTGCCGCCGCACCGCCCCGCCGCCCAGCTGCTCGCCTGCATGCGCCACGGAACCCCGCCGCCACGCCAGACCGCCGCCGCCTAAACGCACCCCCCGGAGCAGCTCCGCCCGCGCCGGAGAGCGACCGGGAGGGGAAGGGCCAGGAGGCCGCCGCCACCAGCAGCCCCGGGCCAAGCCGGCCGCGGGCGCCGGCGACGGCGGCGGGAAGGGAGAAGGGAGGGAGGGCCTGGAGGGAGGAGGCCTGGTGCGCGGTCGCGAGAGTTCCCACCGATATCGAGAGTTTCAGCACAACACTAACTCGTATGAACTGACCAAAACATTTCACAGTACCACCTAAAGAAAGAAACTCAGATAAATTCCAATTTCACCATCTTTTGCGATATAAAGCCATGGGCACGGGGACGGGTTTGGGTGAAAAATATTAAGATGGGTAAGGGTTTGGGCGACCGTTAACCGCACCTGAGCCCGGCTGGTGCCATATTGGATTGCTTGTTTGAGGTGATTGGCTTTGACATGTTTTTTTTCCCGAAGAGGTAGATAACCACCGGTATTTGCATTGAGCAATGCACACAACCACACACACACACACACACACACACACACACACACACATATATATATATATATAGGA